>NC_088223.1:92630770-92638270 GCF_036934945.1 Oncorhynchus masou masou
CTCCAGAGCCTTTCCGTTCACCTTCACACTCCTGGGCCAGACTACACTCAATCATATGACCCACTGAAGAGATGAGTCTTCAGTAAAGACTTAAAGGTTGAGACCGAGTTTGCGTCTCTCACATGGGTAGGCAGACCATTCCATAAAAATGGAGCTCTATAGGAGAAAGACCTGCCTCCAGCTGCTTGCTTAGAAATTTTAGGGACAGTAGCGGGGAGCCGGAGAGCAGAGCATTGAGGTAGTCTAACATAGAAGTGACTAAAGCATGTATTCATTTTTCTGTATTATTCTGTCATGATATGAGACCATGTAAAGTCAACCAGCTGACCCTGTCATGATATGAGACCATGTAAAGTCAACCAGCTGACCCTGTCATGATATGAGACCATGTAAAGTCAACCACCTGTCCCTGTCATGATATGAGACCATGTAAAGTCAACCAGCTGTCCCTGTCATGATATGAGACCATGTAAAGTCAACCAGCTGTCCCTGTCATGATATGAGACCATGTAAAGTCAACCAGCTGTCCCTGTCATGATATGAGGCCATGTAAAGTCAACCAGCTGTCCCTGTCATGATATGAGACCATGTAAAGTCAACCAGCTGTCCCTGTCATGATATGAGACCATGTAAAGTCAACCAGCTGTCCCTGTCATGATATGAGACCATGTAAAGTCAACCAGCTGTCCCTGTCTTGATATGAGACCATGTAAAGTCAGGTGGTAAAATTCCAAACGATCCATTATTTTTTTTCTCTCTCCCAAAATAGCAAATAAAAAATACACAAAAGGTACGTCAACGAAATAATAAAAAAAAATAAAAAAAATGCAATTTCAGCAGTAGCTCGGAAAAACGTGACCTACTCCACGCCAGCTTAATAATAGCGGCCCATAATAATAGTTTTTTGTGTATTTTTGAACCAAACAGATTTACTTTGAAGTCCTAAGTGTAGTGATACACACATGGAAGCAGTTATTGACACGGACAAATGATGGACATGCCGGGAACCAAGAGGTTGTGAGTTCAAATCCCAGTTGAGGACATGTTGAATATTAATGACTAAGCAGGAAGATTGGAATGGCTGTGAACCAAGAGGTTGTGAATTCAAATCCCAGTTGAGGACATGTTAAATATTAATGACTGTATACAGAAACATACACAATGTAGCCATGTATGGCTAAATTCATCACGTGTTTAAGTTGAAAACACTATGCTAATAGCACTGTGTGTGTGTGTGTGTGTGTGTGTGTCATAACGACTCATCTCTGTTTGCAGGGCATCACTTGAGAAATTGAATCCATGTGTGACACCATGTATGAAGTCATGTGTTTTTTCTCTCTCTCTCTCTCTCTCTCTCTCTCTCTCTCTCTCTCTCTCTCTCTCTCTCCCCCTTCCTCCTTCTGCCTCTCTCTCTTATCCTCAAGTCCGTCCATCTGCTCTCTCTCTCTTTCTATCTCTCCATCCCTCACACATCCATGCCTAGCTACACTCCTCACTCTCCCCCTCTCTCTCTCCCTCTCCCCCTCTCTCTCTCTCTCTCTCTCTCTCCCTCTTTTCTCTCTTGATGACAGCAGATCATGTCTTCAGCCTTCTCCCATCTGGACAGTGTTTGCACAGGAAGCAAACACACACACCGCCCTCAGCTATGGAGATGCATTTCCACCATTTCTCTCATTGAGTTTTACTGCTATCAATTATCGCTTTGACCTCTCTCTCTCTCTCTCTCTCTCCTACCCCCCTCTCTCTCCTTCCCCCTCTCTCTCCTTTCTCTCTCTCCTACTCCCTCCCTCCCTCGCTCTCTCTCTCTCCCCTTTCTCTCTCGTACCCCCCTGCCCCTCTCTCTCCTATCCCACTCTCTCTCCTTCCTCTCTGTCTCTCTCCCCCCTCTCTCTCCTAACCCCCCACCTCTCTCTCTCCTTCCCACTCTCTCTCCTCCCTTCCATCCTCTCTCTCTCTCTCCTTCCATCCCTCCACCCTAGGGCCACAGTGGTCTCTTCACCAGAGCTTGTGTTTTAATGAGGAGCGATCCGTTTCTCAATTACTTCACCCAGGGCTTGTTCAGTCACCGTGCCGACCACTGATGGAATCACACCGGCCTTTTAGAATAACGTCTGTTCCTCTCATCACCGTGGTTACGCTACATTTACCTTTTTAATCGCCTGGAATCTAATCACCATGGTTATAGGGTTATTACCATAGCATCTATAAGTGCTGAACAGACAACGTGTCTCCTCAACAATACAGCACATTAAGTAACCTGGTGTGTGTGTGTGTGTGTGTGTGTGTGTGTGTGTGTGTGTGTGTGTGTGTGTGTGTGTGTGTGTGTGTGTGTGTGTGTGTGTGTGTGTGTGTGTGTGTGTGTGTGTCTACATCGAAAGTGTGAAGGTTATTACCACAACTGTGTATGAACTGTAAGGTGAAGGCCTCCGTGTTTATCATGTCTGTGTCAACACGAAATATGAGCCCTCCTCCTCCTCTCTCAATCTCACTTCCTCTCATCCTCCTCCCCCCTCAATCTCACTTCCTCTCCTCCTTCTCCCCCTCCTCCTCCTCTCTCAATCTCACTTCCTCATCCTCCTCCTCCCCCTCCTCCTCCTCCTCTCTCAATCTCACTTCCTCTCATCCTCCCCCCGTCCTCCTCTCTCAATCTCACCTCCTCTCATCCTCCTCCTTCTCCTTCTCCTCCTCTCTCAATCTCACCTCCTCTCATCCTCCTCCTTCTCCTTCTCCTCCTCTCTCAATCTCACTTCCTCTCATCCTCCTGCTCCTCCTCCTACTCTCTCAATCTCACTTCCTTTCCTCTTGCTCCTCCCCCCTCCTCCTCCTCCTCCTCTCTCAATCTCACTTCCTCTCATCTTCCTCCTCCCGCCCACCTCCTGCTCCTCCTCTCCCCCTCCTCATCCTCCTCCTACTCTCTCAATCTCACTTCCTCTCATCCTCCTCCTACTCTCTCAATCTCACTTCCTCTCATCCTCCCCCCCTCCTACTCCTCCACCTCTCTCCTCCAACTCCCTCCACCTTCCTCTTCCTTCCTCCACCTTCCTCCTCTATTCCTCCTTTTATCTCATTAGGTCTCTCTCTCTCTCTCCCTCAGCATCCCAAATGACACCCTTATAGTTCATTTATTTATTATACATTATTTGACCGGAACTCCATATGTAGGGAAGAGTATTGGAAAAATTATCTCAGATGTCGTTATGAATCTAAGCTTTCAAAGTGGTCTTCCCGCCCCCAGACAGAGGCCTGACGCGTTAACCGCAAGCTAAACACACACACACATGTTTAAAAATAAATAAAAAACATCCCTTTAAAACCTGTTAGAGATCGGGCTTCTTTTTTCAACATTCTGTTAAAAACCGCGCAACATTTCAACGTCCTGCTACTCATGCCAGGAATATAGTATATACATATGATTAGTATGTGTGGATAGAAAACACTCAAGTTTCTAAAACTGGTTAAATGATGTCTGTGACTATAAGAGAAAGTGTTTCGTGGTCAAAATCGCAAGG
The DNA here is from genome assembly GCF_036934945.1 of Oncorhynchus masou masou. Taxonomy (NCBI): domain Eukaryota; kingdom Metazoa; phylum Chordata; class Actinopteri; order Salmoniformes; family Salmonidae; genus Oncorhynchus; species Oncorhynchus masou. The sequence goes on from NC_088223.1 coordinate 92,634,280, forward strand.
AAACCTGATCACAAAATCGACAAGGAAAAAATCAATCCGCCAGTCTCTGTATTGTCTATTGCAAGGTATAATAGATAGCGACCGGCTTACAGTTCCTACAGCTTCCACACGATGTCGCCAGTGTTGTGAATTCTATGCAGGTAAATCATATGAGTAATAGGCACATCCTGTCGTCGGGAAGTTATGGAAGGGGGAAAGTGGACAAAGTTTTCCAAACTTGCTGCTATTGAATACAGATCGCTCCGTGATCAATTTGATCGTTTATTAACGTTTACTAATACCTAAAGTTGGATTACAGAAGTAGTTTGAAGTGTTTTGCCAAAGTTTATAGGCAACTTTTTTAATTTAAAAAAATAACGTCGCGTTTAGAAACGGTGTTTTTCCTGGATCAGACGGTCTTCATAAATGGACATTTTGGGTATACAAGGACCGATCTAATCAAAAAAAAGACCCAATTGTGATGTTTATGGGACATATAGGAGTGCCAACAAAGAAGCTCGTCAAAGGTAATGAATGTTTTATATTTTATTTCTGCATTTTGTGTAGCGCCGGCTACGCTAATTCTTTTGTTTATGTCCCCTTCAGGTATTTCGGGGTGTTGCATGCTATCAGATAATAGCTACTCATGCTTTCGCCCGAAAAGCATTTAAAAAATCTGACTTGTTGGCTAGATTCACAACGAGTGTAGCTTCAATTGAGTACCCTGCATGTGTGTTTTAATGAACGTTTGAGTTTTAACGAGTGCTATTAGCATTTGGCGTAGTGCATTTGCATTTATTGTTGGCAAGGTGGGACGATAGCGCGTCGGGTTGCCCAGGGAGGTTAACACAGTGTCCAAAGAAGGCCCCGAAGTATACAGAATGGTGTCGTCTGCATAGAGGTGGATCAGAGAATCACCAGCTGCAAGAGCGACCTCATGATTGATGTATACAGAGAAAAGAGTCAACCTGAGAATTAAACCCTGTGGCACCCCCATAGAGAGTGCCAGAGGTCTGGACAACAGGAACTCTGATTTGACACACTGAACTCTATCAGAGAAGTAGTTGGTGAACCAGGCGAGGCAGTCATTTTTTGATTTGAGAAACCAAGGCTGTTGAGTCTGCCAATAAGAATGTGGTGAGTCGAAAGCCTTGGCCAGATCAATGAATACAGCTGCACAGTACTGTCTCTTATCGATGGCGGTTAAGATCTCGTTTAGCATCTTGAGCGTGGCTGAGGTGCACCCATGACCAGCTCTGAAACCAGATTGCATAGCAGAGAAGGTACGGTAATATTCGAAATGGTCTGTAATCTGTTTATTAACATGGCTTTCGAAGACTTTAGAATGGACTTTACAGTGTCCCAGAACCTTTTTGAGTTTGTGCTACAGGATGCAAATTTCTGTTTGAAAAAGCTAGCCTTTGCTTTCCTACCTGCCTGTGTATATTGGTTCCTAGCGTTACGTTTTCTCCATCTGGTGGTGAGCAACACTTAACAAGTTCGCTATATTTTCAGCACCAGGCACGTTTCACCTCCTATTGATCTCACTAAGGTTGTGACTTTACATCTCAGCCCCACAGGGCCGCCGCCTGCTTCATTAGTTGATGATGTCGTTCTTTCTCCTCGCGAGTTAAAATGGCACTTTTTTTCATTCTTCATTAATTAATTGAATTCATTAATTCAGTGACTTCCTTCCTGGGACATTTAGCATCTCGGATCTGAGATAATTTTTTTTATTATTATATTTTTTTTTAATAAAAAAGGTATTCGGAATTATTTTGGGGGCCAAATAATATTGCTGGTGGGAAAGATTTGGCCTGCCAGTTGTGGAACATGACAAACCTTTATGGGTTAAAGATTAAATAAAACATTGTGTTGGTCTATTTGCCTCTTTGTAGCTTTTTTTCCCTAAGGCAAACGGATCTTTGTGGGGAATTGAACCCAGAACCTTGATGTTTATTAAAGCTGTTTCTAACGGAGCCACACAGGACCTATAGAGATATTAAGAGACACTGGAGAGGAAGAAACCTTCAGAGGAACCAGGAGCAGGTAGAGGAGGGAGGGGAACAGAGGGATGATAGGAGAGAGAGAGTTAGTGGAGAAGATGGAGTGGAATGAAAAGAAGAGGACGGAGGGAATTGGGGAGGATAGATGAGTGAAAGAGGGTAGAGGAGAGAGGTTAGGGGGAGGACACGTCTTGACTGATTGAGACCTAAATGTATCCACATTCTTTCATTCCCCTAACTATTTACATGGCTGATTCCATATTCACATGTTCAAAAGTAGTTCAAGGAATAGTGTGCCATTTGTGACACAGCCCTACTGTTACCAAGATGCCATCTGTGCATTTCCACTACACTGGGGGTGGAGAGAGAACAGGGAGAGAGAAAGAGAGGGGGAGAACAGAAGGAGCGATAACAGAGGGAGAGAGGGGGAGAACAGAGCAGAGAGAACAGGGAGAGAAGGAGGAGCAGAGAGAACAGGGAGAGAGAAAGAGAGGGGGAGAACAGAAGGAGCGATAACAGAGAGAGAGGAGGAGCAGAGAGGACAGGGAGAGATGGAGGAGCAGAGAGAACAGGGAGAGAAGGAGGAGCAGAGAGAACAGGGAGAGAAGGAGGAGCAGAGAGAACAGGGAGAGAAGGAGGAGCAGAGAGAACAGGGAGAGAAGGAGGAGCAGAGAGAACAGGGAGAGAAGGAGGAGCAGAGAGAACAGGGAGAGAAGGAGGAGCAGAGAGAACAGGGAGAGAAGGAGGAGCAGAGAGAACAGGGAGAGAAGGATGAGCAGAGAGAACAGGGAGAGAAGGATGAGCAGAGAGAACAGGGAGAGAAGGAGGAGCAGAGAGAACAGGGAGAACAGAGAAGGAGGAGCAGGGAGAACAGGGAGAGAAGGAGGAGCAGAGAGAACAGGGAGAGAAGGAGGAGCAGAGAGAACAGGGAGAGAAGGAGGAGCAGAGGAGAACAGGGAGAGAAGGAGGAGCAGAGAGAACAGGGAGAGAAGGAGGAGCAGAGAGAACAGGGAGAGAAGGAGGAGCAGAGAGAACAGGGAGAGAAGGAGGGGAGCAGAGAGAACAGGGAGAGAAGGAGGAGCAGAGAGAACAGGGAGAGAAGGAGGAGCAGAGTGAACAGGGAGAGAAGGAGGAGCAGAGAGAACAGGGAGAGAAGGAGGAGCAGAGAGAACAGGGAGAGAAGGAGGAGCAGGGAGAGAAGGAGGAGCAGAGAGAACAGGGAGAGAAGGAGGAGCAGAGAGAACAGGGAGAGAAGGAGGAGCAGAGAGAACAGGGAGAGAAGGAGGAGCAGAGAGAGAAGGAGGAGCAGAGAGAACAGGGAGAGAAGGAGGAGCAGGGAGAGAAGGAGGAGCAGGGAGAACAGGGAGAGAAGGAGGAGCAGAGTGAACAGGGAGAGAAGGAGGAGCAGAGAGAACAGGGAGAGAAGGAGGAGCAGAGAGAACAGGGAGAGAAGGAGGAGCAGAGAGAACAGGGAGAGAAGGAGGAGCAGAGAGAACAGGAGGAGAAGGAGGAGCAGAGAGAACAGGGAGAGAAGGAGGAGCAGAGAGAACAGGGAGAGAAGGAGGAGCAGAGAGAACAGGGAGAGAAGGAGGAGCAGAGAGAACAGGGAGAGAAGGAGGAGCAGGGAGAACAGGGAGAGAAGGAGGAGCAGAGAGAACAGGGAGAGAAGGAGGAGCAGAGAGAACAGGGAGAGAAGGAGGAGCAGAGAGAACAGGGAGAGAAGGAGGAGCAGTGAGAACAGGGAGAGAAGGAGGAGCAGAGAGAACAGGGAGAGAAGGAGGAGCAGAGAGAACAGGGAGAGAAGGAGGAGCAGAGAGAACAGGGAGAGAAGGAGGAGCAGAGAGAACAGGGAGAGAAGGAGGAGCAGAGAGAACAGGAGAGAAGGAGGAGCAGAGAGAACAGGGAGAGAAGGAGGAGCAGAGAGAACAGGGAGAGAAGGAGGAGCAGAGTGAACAGGGAGAGAAGGAGGAGCAGAGAGAACAGGGAGAGAAGGAGGAGCAGAGAGA
>NC_088223.1:92640770-92673270 GCF_036934945.1 Oncorhynchus masou masou
TCTAGCGGCTTAGTAGGTCTAGGTGATTTGTATGTCTATGTTGGCCTGATATGGTTCCCAATCAGAGGTAGCCATTTTCTCTTTTGTGTTTGTGGGTTCTTGTCTATGTATATTTCCCTGTCGGCACAATTTGGATAGCGTCACGGTTTGTTCGGTTGTTTGTTACTTTGTTTCAGTGTTCATTCGTTAAATAAAGAATAATGTATGTATACCACGCTGCACCTTGGTCCAATCATTAGGACCAACATGACATATACACACAAGTGTAAAGGAATGAATAAGATTGTGTACATAGCCAACAGGCCTTTTAGGTGTTTGAGTTTAAATTATTTCTCTCTGATTTCATGGCAATACACACTGCATGGCTGATCTGTTCCGCTGTTCCAGACGTTCTGCTGTTCTGTTCTGCTGTTCCAGACGTTCTGCTGTTCTGTTTGGTTGTTCCAGACGTTCCGCTGTTCTGTTCTGCTGTTCCAGACGTTCTGCTGTTCTGTTCTGCTGTTCCAGACGTTCTGCTGTTCTGTTCGGTTGTTCCAGACGTTCCGCTGTTCTGTTCGGTTGTTCCAGATGTTCCGCTGATCTGTTCTGCTGTTCCAGATGTTCTGCTGTTCTGTTCTGCTGTTCCAGACGTTCTGCTGTTCTGTTCGGTTGTTCCAGACATTCTGCTGTTCTGTTCTGCTGTTCCAGACGTTCTGCTGTTCTGTTCTGCTGTTCCAGACGTTCTGCTGTTCTGTTCGGTTGTTCCAGACGTTCCGCTGTTCTGTTCGGTTGTTCCAGATGTTCCGCTGATCTGTTCTGCTGTTCCAGATGTTCTGCTGTTCTGTTCTGCTGTTCCAGACGTTCTGCTGTTCTGTTCTGCTGTTCCAGACGTTCCGCTGTTCTGTTCTGCTGTTCCAGACGTTCCGCTGTTCTGTTCTGCTGTTCCAGACGTTCCGCTGTTCTGTTCGGCTGTTCCAGATGTTCTGCTGTTCTGTTCGGCTGTTCCAGACGTTCCGCTGTTCTGTTCCTTACCGTTCTGTGCTGATGTAGAGTTCCACTGTTGCGGTTCCGTGTCAGTGCAGATGTTTCATGTCGATGATGCTGATGCATGTATTTGTATAATTCTCTGCTTGATGGACACATGGATTTCACTGCCTATACTAGAGCTGAAACACACATCTGTGCTTTTGTTGTTGTCGATCTACCGTCTTCCAGTTCATTTACTCTCCTCCTCCTGCATCTCCTCACCATTTACTCTCTTCTTCCTCCATCTATTCTTTCTCTCCCCATCCTCTCCCTCTCCATCTCCTTCATTTGAATGATGTTTTATGCTTCTCTCAATACCCTTCCTCCATTCTTACATCTCTCTCTCTCTCTGTCCCTCTGTCTCTGTCTGTCAATTCAATTTCAATTCAATTCAATTCAAGGGGCTTTATTGGCATGGGAAACATGTGTTAACATTGCCAAAGCAAGTAAGGTATATAATATATAAGGTGAAATAAACAATAAAAATTAACAGTAGACATCACACATACAGAAGTTTCAAAACAATAAAGACATTACAAATGTCGTATTATATATATATATATACAGTGTTTTTACAATGTGCAAATGGTTAAGGACACAAGATAAAATAAATAAGCATAGATATGGGTTGTATTTACAATGGTGCGTGTTCTTCACTGGTTGCCCTTTTCTCGTGGCAACAGGTCACAAATCTTGCTGCTCTGATGGCACACTGTGGAATTTCACCCAGTAGATATGGGAGTTTTTCAAAATTGGATTTGTTTTCGAATTCTTTGTGGATCTGTGTAATCTGAGGGAAATATGTCTCTCTAATATGGTCATACATTGGGCAGGAGGTTAGGAAGTGCAGCTCAGTTTCCACCTCATTTTGTGGGCAGTGAGCACATAGCCTGTCTTCTCTTGAGAGCCATGTCTGCCTACGGCGGCCTTTCTCAATAGCAAGGCTATGCTCGCTGAGTCTGTACATAGTCAAAGCTTTCCTTAATTTTGGGTCAGTCACAGTGGTCAGGTATTCTTCCGCTGTGTACTCTCTGTGTAGGGCCAAATAGCATTCTAGTTTGCTCTGTTTTTTTGTTAATTCTTTCCAATGTGTCAAGTAATTATCTTTTTGTTTTCTCATGATTTGGTTGGGTCTAATTGTGCTGCTGTCATGGGGCTCTGTAGGGTGTGTTTGTGAACAGAGCCCCAGGACCAGCTTGCTTAGGGGACTCTTCTCCAGGTTCAACTCTCTGTAGGTGATGGCTTTGTTGTGGAAGGTTTGGGAATCGCTTCCTTTTAGGTGGTTATAGAATTTAACAGCTCTTTTCTGGATTTTGATAATTAGTGGGTATCGGCCTAATTCTGCTCTGCATGCATTATTTGGTGTTCTACGTTGTACACTGGGGATATTTTTGCAGAATTCTGCGTGCAGAGTCTCAATTTGGTGTTTGTACCATTTTGTGAAGTCTTGGTTGGTGAGCGGACCCCAGACCTCACAACCATAAAGGGCAATGGGCTCTATTATTGATTCAAGTATTTTTAGCCAAATCCTAATTGGTATGTTGAAATTTATGTTCCTTTTGATGGCATAGAATGCCCTTCTTGCCTTGTCTCTCAGATCGTTCACAGCTTTGTGGAAGTTACCTGTGGCGCTGATGTTTAGGCCAAGGTATGTATAGTTTTTTGTGTGCTCTAGGGCAACAGTGTCTAGATGGAATTTGTATTTGTGGTCCTGGTGACTGGACCTTTTTTGGAACACCATTATTTTGGTCTTACTGAGATTTACTGTCAGGGCCCAGGTCTGACAGAATCTGTGCATAAGATCTAGGTGTTGCTGTAGGCCCTCCTTGGTTGGTGACAGAAGCACCAGATAATCAGCAAACAGCAGACATTTGACTTCAGATTCTAGTAGGGTGAGGCCGGGTGCTGCAGACTTTTCTAGTGCCCGCGCCAGTTCGTTGATATATATGTTGAAGAGGGTGGGGCTTAAGCTGCATCCCTGTCTCACCCCACGACCCTGTGTGAAGAAATTTGTGTGTTTTTTGCCAATTTTAACCGCACACTTGTTGTTTGTGTACATGGATTTTATGATGTCGTATGTTTTACCCCCAACACCACTTTCCATCAGTTTGTATAGCAGACCCTCAAGCCAAATTGAGTCGAAGGCTTTTTTGAAATCAACAAAGCATGAGAAGACTTTGCCTTTGTTTTGGTTTGTTTGGTTGTCAATTAGGGTGTGCAGGGTGAATACATGGTCTGTTGTACGGTAATTTGGTAAAAAGCTAATTTGACATTTGCTCAGTACATTATTTTCATTGAGGAAGTGTACGAGTCTGCTGTTAATGATAATGCAGAGGATTTTCCCAAGGTTACTGTTGATGCATATTCCACGGTAGTTATTGGGGTCAAATTTGTCTCCATTTTTGTGGATTGGGGTGATCAGTCCTTGGTTCCAAATATTGGGGAAGATGCCAGAGCTAAGGATGATGTTAAAGAGTTTTAGTATAGCCAATTGGAATTTGTTGTCTGTATATTTGATCATTTCATTGAGGATACCATCAACACCACAGACCTTTTTGGGTTGGAGGGTTTTTATTTTGTCCTGTAACTCATTCAATGTTATTGGAGAATCCAGTGGGTTCTGGTAGTCTTTAATAGTTGATTCTAAGATCTGTATTTGATCATGTATATGCTTTTGCTCTTTATTCTTTGTTATAGAGCCAAAAAGATTGGAGAAGTGGTTTACCCATACATCTCCATTTTGGATAGATAATTCTTCGTGTTGTTGTTTGTTTAGTGTTTTCCAATTTTCCCAGAAGTGGTTAGAGTCTATGGATTCTTCATTTACATTGAGCTGATTTCTGACATGCTGTTCCTTCTTTTTCCGTAGTGTATTTCTGTATTGTTTTAGTGATTCACCATAGTGAAGGCGTAGACTCAGGTTTTCCGGGTCTCTATGTTTTTGGTTGGACAGGTTTCTCAATTTCTTTCTTAGAATTTTGCATTCTTCATCAAACCATTTGTCATTGTTGTTAATTTTCTTCAGTTTTCTATTTGAGATTTTTAGATTTGATAGGGAAGCTGAGAGGTCAAATATACTGTTAAGATTTCTTCTCTCTCTCGCTGTTTCTCTCTCTCTCTCGCTGTTTCTCTCTCTCTCTCGCTCTCTCTCTCACTCTCTCTCTCTCGCTGTTTCTCTCTCTCTCTCGCTGTTTCTCTCTCTCTCGCTGTTTCTCTCTCTTGCTGTTTCTCTCTCTCTCTCTCGCTGTCTCTCTCTCGCTGTTTCTCTCTCTCTCGCTGTTTCTCTCTCTCTCGCTGTCTCTCTCTCTGTCTCTCTCGCTGTCTCTCTCTGTCGTTCATAACCAATAACCAATGTCATGCTTCATTAAGCGGTCATTTGAGCACATGCAGGAACATCCAATCCTCCATCGTTAGTTTCAACCTCGGCTGTTTCCCACGGCAACCGCTGTCCAGCATTGGAACCATCAATGACATGTAGTACGAGACACCAGAATAAATCTCAAGCCTTAGACTGCCTGGAGTGTCAGTTGGACTGGGTTTGCACTCTTGTGACTTACTCTATTGGTTCCACGGTGCCAGGCAAGCTCAATCAATCCCAGATAAAGTATTACAAATGATTTCAAATAGTATTTGAGCCTCGGTTTGCCAACAGACTTACTGAAGGTTTGTATTAATCAAATACAGTTCCCTGCTTCTAAAAAAATAAAAAAATAAAATTAAACCATCTAAATCACAACCACTAGACAGAATCCACGTATTTATATCGGGTTGTAGACATTAAAACAATGTATGTAATTATTGTAAATCAAAAAGACAAAATAATGTTTTCTACTTGGAAAAGTCAGTTCCATAATTCCGTTCTTATGGATTGCGATCGCGGTGTAATCTCTGTAATCTCATCTGTAATCTCATCTGTAATCTCATCTGTCATCTCATCTGTCATCTCATCTGTCATCTCATCTGTCATCCCTGTTATAATATAATAATATGCTTCTGTCGCTCTTCTGTGTGTCTCCCTGGCTCCTGTGCTGTTTGTTGCTACCTGCCAAGCGTTTTAACTCTTCTTTGTGTCTCCCTGGCTCCTGTGCTGTTTGTTGCTACCTGCCAAGCGTTTTAACTCTTCTTTGTGTCTCCCTGGCTCCTGTGCTGTTTGTAGCTACCTGCCAAGCTTTTTAACTCTTCTGTGTATCTCCTTGGCTCCTGTGCTGTTTGTAGCTACCTGCCAAGCGTTTTAACTCTTCTGTGTGTCTCCCTGGCTCCTGTGCTGTTTGTTGCTACCTGCCAAGCGTCTTAACTCTTCTGTGTGTCTCCCTGGCTCCTGTGCTGTTTGTAGCTACCTGCCAAGCGTTTTAACTCTTCTGTGTGTCTCCTTGGCTCCTGTGCTGTTTGTTGCTACCTGCCAAGCGTTTTAACTCTTCTGTGTGTCTCCCTGGCACCTGTGCTGTTTGTTGCTACCTGCCAAGCGTTTTAACTTTTTTGACCTTTTTAATAACAAGTTTACCAATGTCTTCGTTTCATCCTCATTCGATTTATTTCATATCTCTCTCACGCTTTATCTGGACATGGATCTGCAGGACCGGCCAGAAAAAGCTACATGACATTATGCTTTGTCATTGCAGTCGCTGTACTCATAATATACAGGAGAACTGTACCGCCATAAGGTGAGGGATAACCGAGTTGCAAGTATCTCAGTATGTATCCTCTCTCCCCACCTCTCAGGCTCTCTCCCCACCTCTCAGTCTCTCTCCCCACCTCTCTGTCTCTCTCCCCACCTCTCAGTCTCTCCTCCCCACCTCTCAGTCTCTCCTCCCCACCTCTCAGTCTCTCTCCCCACCTCTCTGTCTCTCTCCCCACCTCTCTGTCTCTCTCCCCACCTCTCTGTCTCTCTCCCCACCTCTCAGTCTCTCTCCCCACCTCTCAGTCTCTCTCCCCACCTCTCAGTCTCTCTCCCCACCTCTCAGTCTCTCTCCCCACCGCTCTGTCTCTCTCCCCACCTCTCTGTCTCTCTCCCCTCTCCCCACCTCTCAGTCTCTCTCCCCACCTCTCAGTCTCTCTCCCCACCTCTCTCTGTCTCTCTCCCCACCTCTCAGTATCTCTCCCCCACCTCTCAGTCTCTCTCCCCACCTCTCTCTCTCCCCAGTCTCAGTCTCTCCCCACCTCTCTGTCTCTCTCCCCACCTCTCTGTCTCTCTCCCCACCTCTCTGTCTCTCTCCCCACCTCTCTGTCTCTCTCCCCACCTCTCTGTCTCTCTCCCCACCTCTCTGTCTCTCTCCCCACCTCTCAGTCTCTCTCCCCACCTCTCTGTCTCTCTCCCCACCTCTCAGTCTCTCTCCCCACCTCTCTGTCTCTCTCCCCACCTCTCAGTCTCTCTCCCCACCTCTCAGTCTCTCTCCCCACCTCTCAGTCTCTCTCCCCACCTCTCTGTCTCTCTCCCCACCTCTCTGTCTCTCTCCTCACCTCTCTGTCTCTCTCCCCACCTCTCTGTCTCTCTCCCCACCTCTCAGTCTCTCTCCCCACCTCTCAGTCTCTCTCCCCACCTCTCTGTCTCTCTCCCCACGTTATCCACGTCGGCACCAACGATGTTGGGATGGAAAGTCAGAGGTCACCAAGCGCAACATAGCTTCAGCGTGTAAATCAGCTAGAAAGATGTGTCGGCATCGAGTAATTGTCTCTGGCCCCCGTCCCAGTTAGGGGGAGTGATGAGCTCTACAGCAGAGTCTCACAACTCAATCGCTGGTTGAAAACTGTTTTCTGCCCCTCCCAAAAGATAGAATTTGTAGATAATTTGGCATCTTTCTGGGACTCACCCACAAACCGGACCAAGCCTGAGGAGTGACAGACTCCATCCTAGCTGCAGAGGTGCTCTCATCTAATCTATCAACATAGACAGGGTTCTCCTCTTGCACCACTATGAGATAAGGTGCAGGCCAGGCAGCAGGCTATTAGCAGGCCGGCCTGCCAGCTTAGTAGAGTCTGCCTCTAGTCTGCCCCTAGTCTGCCCTTAGTCTGCCACTAATCTGCCCCTAGTCTGCCCCTAGTCTGCCACAAATCTGCCCCTAGTCTGCCTCTAGTCTGCCCCTAGTCTGCCACAAATCTGCCCCTAGTCTGCCTCTAGTCTGCCCCTAGTCTGCCCCTAGTCTGCCCAGAGTCTGCCACTAATCTGCCCCTAGTCTGCCCAGAGTCTGCCACTAATCTGCCCCTAGTCTGCCCCTAGTCTGCCACGAATCTGCCCCTAGTCTGCCCCTAGTCTGCCCCGAGTCTGCCCCTAGTCTGCCCCTAGTCTGCCTCTAGTCTGCCCCTAGTCTGCCCCTAGTCTGCCTCTAGTCTGCCCCGAGTCTGCCCTAGTCTGCCCCTAGTCTGCCCCTAGTCTGCCACTAGTCTGCCCCTAGTCTGCCCCTAGTCTGCCTCTAGTCTGCCCCTAGTCTGCCCCTAGTCTGCCCCGAGTCTGCCCCTAGTCTGCCCCTAGTCTGCCCCTAGTCTGCCCCTAGTCTGCCCCTAGTCTGCCCCTAGTCTGCCCCTAGTCTGCCCCTAGTCTGCCCCTAGTCTGCCCTAGTCTGCCCCTAGTCTGCCCCTAGTCTGCCCCTAGTCTGCCCCTAGTCTGTCTGCCCTAGTCTGCCCCTAGTCTGCCCCTAGTCTGCCACCCTAGTCTGCCCCTAGTCTGCCCCGAGTCTGCCCCGAGTCTGCCCCTAGTCTGCCTCTAGTCTGCCCCTAGTCTGCCCTAGTCTGCCCCTAGTCTGCCCCTAGTCTGCCCCTAGTCTGCCTCTAGTCTGCCTCTAGTCTGCCCCTAGTCTGCCCCTAGTCTGCCCCTAGTCTGCCCCTAGTCTGCCCCGAGTCTGCCCCTAGTCTGCCCCTAGTCTGCCTCTAGTCTGCCCCTAGTCTGCCCCTAGTCTGCCACTAGTCTGCCCCTAGTCTGCCCCTAGTCTGCCCCTAGCTGCAGTTTCCCCCATCGAGTCTTTGCCTCAGTCTGCCAAAACAAAACATCTGTTTCTCCCTTAGTTTCTCCCCGAGTTTCTGCCATAGCTCTAGTTTCTCCTTAGCTTAGTGTTTCCTTAGTTTGCCCCTAGTCTGTTTCTCCCTTAGTGTTTCCACTTAGTCTGCCCTTAGCTTAGTCTGCCCAGAGTCTGCCACTAATCTGCCCCTAGTCTGCCTCTAGTCTGCCCCTAGCCTGCCCCTATCCTGCCCCGAGTCTGCCACTAGTCTGCCCCTAGTCTGCCCCTAGTCTGCCTCTAGTCTGCCCCTAGTCTGCCCCTAGTCTGCCCCTAGTCTGCCACTAGTCTGCCCCTAGTCTGCCACTAGTCTGCCCCTAGTCTGCCCCTAGCACAGTGAGTGTAGTTAGCTCAGTTTCCCCCATCGAGACCGTGTCTTTGCCTCAGTCTAGGTCGGGCAAAACAAAACATGGCGCTGTTTCTCCTTAGCTTAGTTTCTCCTTAGCTTAGTTTCTCCTTAGCTTAGTTTCTCCTTAGCTTAGTGACTCCTTAGCTTAGTGACTCCTTAGCTTAGTGACTCCTTAGCTTAGTTTCTCCTTAGCAGGTGGTGGCTTTAGCAATCTCACTTAGTTTCTCCTTAGCTTATTGTCTCCTTAGCTTAGTGTCTCCTTAGACCGTGTCTGAGCCTCGATCTAGGTTTAGGCAAAACTCAACATGGCGGTGGTGGCTTTAGCAATCTCACTGGGAATAAAGACCTCTTCCATTCCTGTCATTTATTCAAAGAGAGAGGACTACTTGATGTTACTTAGATCCCTCACATCCAAGGCAGTCTTAGTCTATTAAATAATCACTGATCAAGCATGGCTTGAGCCTGGTGAATTTATTGTGTTAAATGAAGCCTCTACCTGGTTACACTAGTGACCATATCCCTTGTGTATCCCGCAAAGGCGGAGGTGTTGCTAACATTTATGACAGCAAATGTACATTTACGGAAAACAATTACTGTGTCTTTTGAGCTTCTAGTCATGAAACCTATGCATTACTCAATCACTTTTTATAGCTACTGTTTACAGGCCTCCTGGGCTGTATACAGCGTTCCTCACAGAGTTCCCTGAAGTCCTATCGGACCTCGTAGTCATGGTGTAACGGATGTGAAACGGCTAGCTTAGTTAGCGGTGGGCGCCAAATAGCGTTTCAATCGGTAACGTCACTTGCTCTGAGACCTTTAAGTAGTAGTTCCCCTTGCTCTGCAAGGGCCGCAGCTTTTGTGGAGCGATGGGTAACGATGCTTCGTGGGTGACTGTTGTTGATGTGTGCAGAGGGTCCCTGGTTCGCACGAGGGGACGGTCTAAAGTTATACTGTTACAATGGCAGATAATAAAACAATTTTAGTGACTTCAATATTCACATGGAAAAGTCCACAGACCCAAAAGGCTTTCGGAGCCTTTTCATCGACAGGTTTTGTCCAATATGTCTCCAGACGTACGCATTGCCAAAATCATCCCCAGGATTTAGTTTTGTTGTGTGGAATTAGATATTGTGGATAGAAATGTTTTTCCTCTGGACTATCGGACCACCATTTTATTACATTTGTAAATCGCAACAAATAATCTGCTCAGACCCCAACCAAGGATCATCAAAAGCTGTGCTGTAAATTCTCAGACATCCCAAAGATTCCTAGATTCCCCTCCAGACTTCCTCCACCCACCCAAGGACGTTGGTGAACAAAAATCAATCACTTAACTGAAGAAACTTAACCTTGATGCAGTTGCACTTCTAAAACCAAAAATAATTTGACGTGAGAAATGGTCTCCCTGGTATACAGAAAATACCAGAGCCCGGAAGCTTCCAGAAAATTTAAGATGAAAATCGCACCAAATTGGATATCTTCCAACCAGCTTGGAAAGACCGTCGTCCCATGCAATAAAGCCCTCACTGCTGCTCGATCTGCCTACTGAAGCCCTCACTGCTGCTCGATCTGCCTACTAAAGCCCTCACTGCTGCTCGATCTGCCTACTGAAGCCCTCACTGCTGCTCGATCTGCCTACTAAAGCCCTCACTGCTGCTCGATCTGCCTACTGAAGCCCTCACTGCTGCTCGATCTGCTTACTAAAGCCCTCACTGCTGCTCGATCTGCCTACTAAAGCCCTCACTGCTGCTCGATCTGCCTACTGAAGCCCTCACTGCTGCTCGATCTGCCTACTAAAGCCCTCACTGCCTCGTCTGTTTACTGCTGCTCGATCTGCTTACTAAAGCCCTCACTGCTGCTCGATCTGCCTTACCCTCAATCTGCTTACTAAAGCCCTCACTGCTGCTCGATCTGCCTACTGAAGCCCTCACTGCTGCTCGATCTGCTTACTAAAGCCCTCACTGCTGCTCGATCTGCTTACTAAAGCCCTCACTGCTGCTCGATCTGCCTACTGAAGCCCTCACTGCTGCTCGATCTGCCTACTAAAGCCCTCACTGCTGCTCGATCTGCTGCCCTCACTGCTGCTCGATCTGCTTACTAAAGCCCTCACTGCTGCTCGATCTGCCTACTGAAGCCCTCACTGCTGCTCGATCTGCCTACTAAAGCCCTCACTGCAGCTCGTTCTGTTTACTACAGCCCTCACTGCTGCTCGATCTGCTTACTAAAGCCCTCACTGCTGCTCGATCTGCCTACTAAAGCCCTCACTGCTGCTCGATCTGCCTACTGAAGCCCTCACTCACTCGATCTGCCTCGAAGCCCTCACTGCAGCTCGTTCTGTTTACTACAGCCCTCACTCTGCCTACTAAAGCCCTCACTGCAGCTCGTTCTGTTTACTACAGCCCTCACTGCTGCTCGATCTGCTTACTAAAGCCCTCACTGCTGCTCGATCTGTTTACTACAGCCCTCACTGCTGCTCGATCTGCCTACTAAAGCCCTCACTGCTGCTCGATCTGCCTACTAAAGCCCTCACTGCTGCTCAATCTGTTTACTACAGCCCTCACTGCTGCTCGATCTGCCTACTAAAGCCCTCACTGCTGCTCGATCTGCCTACTAAAGCCCTCACTGCTGCTCGATCTGTTTACTACAGACCTCACTGCTGCTCGATCTGCCATTCGTGTACACATTCGTGTCAGAACTGCTGCCAACAGATTGGATTATCACTCAGCCTCTCTGTCCTTAAAGATTCACCCCCCCCCCCCTCCCAGTATGATTTTTTTCCACATGACTCCTTTCCTGCTCCACCAGCCCGCCCCTGTGTGTTTGTTTGTTTGCGTGTGTGTGTGTGTGTGTGTGTGTTTTCTGGTCAGAGCAGGAAAAACACACAAATGTGGTGAGCCTCACACTCTTTCACACCATACTGAGGTCACAAGCCTCCTCCCCCCCTTCCCTCTCTCTCTCTCCCTCTCTCTCTCTCCCTCTCTCCCTCCCCCTCTCTCTCTCTCTCTCCCTCCCTCTCTCTCTCTCTCTCTGTCTCTCTCTGTCTCTCTCCCTCCCTCCCTCCCTCCCTCCCTCCCTCCCTCCCTCTCTCTCTGTCTCTCTCTCTCTCTCTCTCTCTCTCTGTCTCTCTCTCTCTCCCTCCCTCCCTCCCTCCCTCCCTCCCTCCCTCCCTCCCTCCCTCCCTCCCTCCCTCCCTCCCTCCCTCCCTCCCTCCCTCCCTCCCTCCCTCCCTCCCTCCCTCCCTCCCTCCCTCCCTCTCTGTCTCTCTGTCTCTCTCTCTCTCTCTCTCTCTCCCTCTCTCTCTCCCTCTCTCTCTCACTCTCTCTGTCTCTCTCTTTGACTCTCTCTCTCTTTCTCTGACTCCCTCCCACTCTCTCTCTCTCTCAATTCAATTCAATTTAAGGGGCTTTATTGGCATGGGTAACATGTGTTAACATTGCCATAGCAAGTAAGGTAGATAATATACAAAAGTGAAATAAACAATAAAAATTAACAGTAGACATCACACATACAGAAGTTTCAAAACAATAAAGACATTACACATGTCATATTATATATATATGTATATCTATCTCTCTCTCTCTCTCTGTCTCTCTGACTCTCTCTCTCTCTCTGACTCTCTCTCTTTCTCTGACTCCCCCCTCTCTCTCTCTCTCTCTCTCTCTCTCTCTGTCTCTGACTCTCTCTCTTTCTCTGACTATCTCTCTCTCTCTGACTCTCTCTCTCTTTCTCTGACTCCTCTCTCTCTCTCTCTTTCTCTGACTCCCCC
The DNA here is from genome assembly GCF_036934945.1 of Oncorhynchus masou masou. Lineage (NCBI taxonomy): Eukaryota > Metazoa > Chordata > Actinopteri > Salmoniformes > Salmonidae > Oncorhynchus > Oncorhynchus masou. The sequence goes on from NC_088223.1 coordinate 92,652,877, forward strand.
TCTCTCTCTCTCTCTCTCTCTCTCTCTATCCTTCCAGAGGCGGGTGGATGATGGAGTGAGACGTGAGGGGAAAAAGAGAGATTGAGGGAGAGGCAGAGATAGATAATGTGTGTGGAAAGGGAGAGAGAAGGATAGAGAGGCTGAGGGATAATCCAATCTGTTGTCAGCAGTTCTGCCATGGTGCTCGTTCACGTGTGTGTGTGTTCTGGTCAGAACAGATACAACACACCAATGTGATGAGCCTCACACTCATCCACTCCATGCTGAGGTCACAAGCCTGCCTCTCTATCTCTCTCTCTCTGTCTCTCTCTCTCTTTCTCTCTCTCTCTCTCTCACTCTCTCACTCATACTCGTTCGGCATCTCATCTCTTAAATCTTAAATCCAAAATGAAAACAGAGTATGTGCTGCCATTCCATAAGGATAGTAGGAATCTTGATCATTATCGTTCCATTTCCAGACTTCCATGGAACTTCCATGCTAAGATTCTCAAATCTTTTGGTAAATAATCAATTTCGCTCTTTTATATCTAAGCATGGCTATTATGAAGCGAAATCAATCTGGGTTTAGACCAGAGCACAGCACTATCACAGCAACCACGTTTATTTGTCAACGCTTTAGACATTCAAATGAAATGTGCTGCCTTGTTTGTCGACCTGTTCGAGTTGACCTCGATTTGACCTCGATTTGACCTCGATTTGACCTGAGCTCTGATGTCTGCTCATGGTTTCATGATTATCTCAGTGACAGATCTCAGGCCGTTGTGATTGATGGGATTAACATCCTAATTTCTTGAATTACATAAAGATGTTCCGGTCGACACTAAAGTTCTGTTCTTTTCACCGTACATGCTATTGGTCAGTTATCCTGCTATTGGTCAGTTATCCTGCTATTGGTCAGTTATCCTGCTATTGGTCAGTTATCCTGCTATTGGTCAGTCATCCTGCTATTGGTCAGTTATCCTGCTATTGGTCAGTTATCCTGCTATTGGTCAGTCATCCTGCTATTGGTGAGTCATCATGCTATTGGTCAGTCATCATGCTATTGGTCAGTCATCCTGCTATTGGTGAGTCATCCTGCTATTGGTCAGTCATCATGCTATTGGTCAGTTATCCTGCTATTGGTCAGTTATCCTGCTATTGGTCAGTCATCATGCTATTGGTCAGTTATCCTGCTATTGGTCAGTCATCATGCTATTGGTCAGTCATCATGCTATTGGTCAGTTATCCTGCTATTGGTCAGTTATCCTGCTATTGGTCAGTCATCCTGCTATTGGTCAGGCATCATGCTATTGGTCAGGCATCAGGCATCATGCTATTGGTCAGTTATCCTGCTATTGGTCAGGTATCTTGCTATTGGTCAGTTATCCTGCTATTGGTCAGTTATCCTGCTATTGGTCAGTCATCCTGCTATTGGTCAGTCATCATGCTATTGGTCAATCATCATGCTATTGGTCAATCATCATGCTATTGGTCAGTCATCATGCTATTGGTCAGTCATCATGCTATTGGTCAGTTATCCTGCTATTGGTCAGTTATCCTGCTATTGGTCAGTTATCCTGCTATTGGTCAGGCATCAGGCATCATGCTATTGGTCAGTTATCCTGCTATTGGTCAGTTATCCTGCTATTGGTCAGTTATCCTGCTATTGGTCAGTTATCCTGCTATTGGTCAGTCATCCTGCTATTGGTCAGTTATCCTGCTATTGGTCAGTTATCCTGCTATTGGTCAGTCATCCTGCTATTGGTCAGTTATCCTGCTATTGGTCAGTTATCCTGCTATTGGTCAGTTATCCTGCTATTGGTCAGTTATCCCGCTATTGGTCAGTCATCATGCTATTGGTCAGTCATCATGCTATTGGTCAGTCATCCTGCTATTGGTCAGTTATCATGCTATTGGTCAGTTATCATGCTATTAGTCAGTTATCCTGCTATTGGTCAGTCATCATGCTATTGGTCAATCATCATGCTATTGGTCAGTTATCCTGCTATTGGTCAGTCATCCTGCTATTGGTCAGTTATCATGCTATTGGTCAGTCATCATGCTATTGGTCAGTCATCCTGCTATTGGTCAGTCATAATGCTATTGGTCAGTCATCATGCTATTGGTCAGTTATCCTGCGATTGGTCAGTCATCATGCTATCGGTCAGTCATCATGCTATTGGTCAATCATCATGCTATTGGTCAGTTATCCTGCTATTGGTCAGTCATCATGCTATTAGTCAGTCATCATGCTATTGGTCAGTTATCCTGCTATTGGTCAGTTATCCTGCTATTGGTCAGTTATCCTGCTATTGGTCAGTCATCATGCTATTGGTCAGTCATCATGCTATTGGTCAGTTATCCTGCTATTGGTCAGTTATCCTGCTATTGGTCAGTTATCCTGCTATTGGTCAGTTATCCTGCTATTGGTCAGTCATCCTGCTATTGGTCAGTTATCATGCTATTAGTCAGTTATCATGCTATTGGTCAGTTATCCTGCTATTGGTCAGTCATCATGCTATTGGTCAGTTATCCTGCTATTGGTCAGTCATCATGCTATTGGTCAGTCATCATGCTATTAGTCAGTTATCTATATATATGGATGTTTATTAATTGCTTCTGACCTGACTGTGACAAGGCTACGGTGTGATTATTTTTACAGTTGTGCAGGAAGCTCTTACTGATTTTTAAAACTCATGCTTAATACCTGAGGAAAAAAACTAAAAAGATGTTGTTTTCAAGTTCTGGTCAGATTGTCTCAGACGGATTACATCTTCATCAGATGGGTTCTATAATCAAAACAAGTTCCTGCATACACATTCCTTGGTATTTAGATTGACAATGATTCATTATTTAAAAACAACAACAACAACAACAACATACGACTGAGCTTGTTAAGAAATCAAGATTTAATTTTTTTTTTTTAAATATTTTTATTTATTTACCGAAATGGATCTTGTCTCTCTCTGGTCAGCAGTCCAACTTTCTTCCTGATCTTGATTATGTCGATACTATTTTTCAAAGTGCAGCCAATCATGGATGCTGTCTTTAATTGTATCACAGGAGACGGTTTGATTATTCTCTGTATTCTGTAACAAAAGATTGGAAGTCTTGACGATCACCTTATTACTCTCTTTTTGTTTACAACGCCCTGTTCCACAAGTTTACGACTGACCTTATCTCACTGTTGAAATGACAAGTTAACAAACCCATTCACAGGGTTGGTTAATTCTGCAGACTCCTTTTGTTGTCTACAGCGTTCGGTAAGTCAGCCTTCTTTATCCACATGTTTGGAATGATCTCCACAATTAACTTTCTTATAGGCAGGTGGGACGGTAGCATCCCACCTGGCCAACATCCGGTGAAATTGCAGGGCGAGAAATTCAAACTACAGTATTATAAATATTGAACTTTCATAAAATCACAAGTGTAATACATCAGAATAAAGCTTAACTTCTTGTTAATCCAGCCGCTGTCTCAGATTTTAAAAAGGCTTTACGGCAAAAGCAAACCATACGATTATCTGAGGACAGTGCCCCGCATACAAACACCTGAAAAATATATTTCAACCAGGCAGGTGGTGACACAAAAGTCAGAAATAGCGATATAATGAATAAATGCCTCACCTTTGATGATCATCTTCTGTTGGCACTCCAAAGGGTCTCAGATACATCACAAATGGTCCTTTGGTTCGATTAATTCCGTCGATATATATTCAAAATGTCAATTTATTTAAAACGTTTGATCCAGAAAAACACAACTTCCAACTTGCGCAACGTCACTAAAAAAATATCATGTTAATAACATGTTTTATATTTTATTTCTGCGTTTTGTGTCGTGCCTGCAGGATTGAAATATGCTACTCTCTTTGTTTACTATTGTGCTATCATCAGATAATAGCTGCTTATGCTTTCCCCGAAAAGCGTTTTGAAATCTGACATGTTGGCTGGATTCACAACGAGTGTAGCTTTAATTTGGTATCTTTCCTGTGTGATTTAATGAAAGTTCGATTTTTATAGTATTTTATTTGAATTTGGAACTCTACATTTTCCCTGGCAATTGGCCAAGATGGACACTAGCTTCCAGAGAGCTGAAATTAATCATTCTCTCTACTATTATTCTGACATTTCACATTCTTAAAATAAAGTGGTGATCCTAACTGACCTAAAACAGGGATTTTTTACTAGTATTATTTTTACGAGGATTAAATGTCAGGAGTTGTTAAAAACTGAGTTTAAATGTATTTGGCCAAGGTGTATGTAAACTTCTGATTTCAACTGTACATTGCATTGGCCGAAATTGACCAATGAAGACATGATTTGGAAATATAATTGACTCTGTATAGCGAATTCATGTGGCACCTAGCAAAGTAGGCTAGCTAGCTAGCACGTCTCTCTTTCTATAACATGTCAATAAAAATATATGCTTACCTGGAACATAGTACGATTAATGTTGAATAACTAGGTAGCTCTATAAGGTACGATTTATAGCAGAGAGAGATAGCTAGTAAATGTTGCTAGCATTGATTTTGAGGTTCTTACCAGGTTTGAGTACACTGTTAATGTCCCGAAGGATCAATCTGGTCTTTCCATAACTTTCATTCAACTCCCTCTTGGTTTGGGCAAATTATTATTATTATTATTATTATTATTTTAGCAGATAATTACTGTCTGTCCTCTGACAACCTTGGTGAAACTGTTTCTCAGACAATCCGTAGCTAATGCAGGCCCTGTTTTGTTGTGACTGTCTGGGGTCCTGGGAGAAGGAAGTGTGTCCACGCTTTTCAAATCACACCAGACCACTGTAATTCCAGATCACATCAGACCACTGTAATTCCAGATCACTGCAGACCACTGTAGTTCCAGATCACATCAGACCACTGTAATTCCAGATCACATCAGACCACTGTAATTCCAGATCACATCAGACCACTGTAATTCCAGATCACATCAGACCACTGTAATTCCAGATCACAGCAGACCACTGTAATTCCAGATCACAGCAGACCACTGTAATTCCAGATCACAGCAGACCACTGTAATTCCAGATCACATCAGACCACTGTAATTCCAGATCACACCAGACCAGATCACACTGTAATTCCAGATCACAGAGACCACTGTAATTCCAGATCACAGCAGACCACTGTAATTCCAGATCACATCAGACCACTGTAATTCCAGATCACATCAGACCACTGTAATTCCAGATCACATGCAGACCACTGTAATTCCAGATCACTGCAGACCAATCAGACCACTGCAGATCACACAGACCACTGTAATTCCAGATCACTGCAGACCACTGTAATTCCAGATCACATCAGACCACTGTAATTCCAGATCACTGCAGACCACTGTAATTCCAGATCACTGCAGACCACTGTAATTCCAGATCACATCAGACCACTGTAATTCCAGATCACTGCAGACCACTGTAATTCCAGATCACATCCAGACCACTGTAATTCCAGATCACTGCAGACCACTGTAATTCCAGATTCCAGATCACTCAGACCACTGTAATTCCAGATCACATCAGACCACTGTAATTCCAGATCACATCAGACCACTGTAATTCAGATCACAGACCACTGTAATTCCAGATCACAGCAGACCACTGTAATTCCAGATCACATCAGACCACTGTAATTCCAGATCACTGCAGACCACTGTAATTCCAGATCACATCAGACCACTGTAATTCCAGATCACATCAGACCACTGTAATTCCAGATCACAGCAGACCACTGTAATTCCAGATCACATCAGACCACTGTAATTCCAGATCACTCAGACCACTGTAATTCCAGATCACCAGACCACTGTAATTCCAGATCACATCAGACCACTGTAATTCCAGATCACTGCAGACCAATGTAATTCAGAGACCACTGTAATTCCAGATCACAGCAGACCACTGTAATTCCAGATCACATCAGACCACTGTAATTCCAGATCACATCAGACCACTGTAATTCCAGATCACATCAGACCACTGTAATTCCAGATCACACCAGACCACTGTAATTCCAGATCACACCAGACCACTGTAATTCCAGATCACATCAGACCACTGTAATTCCAGATCACTGCAGACCACTGTAATTCCAGATCACTGCAGACCACTGTAATTCCAGATCACATCAGACCACTGTAATTCCAGATCACTGCAGACCACTGTAATTCCAGATCACTGCAGACCACTGTAATTCCAGATCACTGCAGACCACTGTAATTCCAGATCACAGCAGACCACTGTAATTCCAGATCACATCAGACCACTGTAATTCCAGATCACAGCAGACCACTGTAATTCCAGATCAGAGCAGAGGACAGTGAGACACTGGGGTCTAAAGTGACCATGTTCATCTTCAAAAGCATTTTATTCTCGGATCAGTGCCACTTTATCGCTTTAGCCTTTACGGGCCTTTTACAGCTTTTTACAGCCTTTTACATCTTTTTACAGCCATTTACAGCTTTTTACAGCCATTTACAGCCTTTTACAGCTATTTTGAATGAACAATTAGTACATATTGTACTTTTAAACCTCAAATACGCAACAAGTTTTAAATTCTCCTGCAACAGGATGATCAAATTAAGATCCTGCATCTGTAAACACACACACACACACACACACACACACACACACACACACACACACACACACACACACACACACACACACACACACACACACACACACACACACACACACACACGCACGCACACAGAGAAACATACAGACACACACAGACACACACAGTTTTTGGCCCGGATATGGGGGTTTCATCTAAGAGGTGTTGTCAGTCCTGCTGGTTTCAAAGGGCTATCAACTCACTGTCAGATGAAAGATTATACAGTAGTAATGGCGAGGGATTGAGATTAGAGAGGGGTGAAGGCAGGGCTAGCACACAGAGGAGAGAGGTTGTATCAGTCAGTGTGGTGAATGATGTAATGTGTTTGACTGGGCTGAGATGGAAAGAAAGAGGGAAACAGAGCGAGTCAGACGATGGAAGTCTGCGTCAAGGAAAATGTTGTTTTTATTAAGAGAGAGAGAGTGAGCGAGAGAGACAGAGAGAGAGACTGTAGACTACTTTATCACTGACCTCAGCCCAGAGTCTCCCAGAGCGTTCACAGTCAGCCCACTGACTCCCCTATCAGACCACAGCAAAATCACAGTCTACTTAAACAGAGCAATACTCAATCATGAGGCATCAAAGCCAAAGGAACTGAGTAACATTAAGAAATGCTATAGATGGAAGGAATGCAGTTTGGAAACCTACCAAAAAACAATTAGGCAACAACAAATTCAATCCCTTTTAGACAATTTCCTGGGTAAAACGTTCCACTGTAATAGTGAAGGTGTAAACTTGTCAGTAGAAAATCTTAACAGTATATTTGACCTCTCAGCTTCCCTATCAAATCTAAAAATCTCAACGAGAAAACCGAAGAAAATTAACAACAATGACAAATGGTTTGATGAAGAATGCAAAAATCTAAGAAAGAAATTGAGAAACCTGTCCAACCAAAAACATAGAGACCCGGAAAACCTGAGTCTACGCCTTCACTATGGTGAATCACTAAAACAATACAGAAATACACTACGGAAAAAGAAGGAACAGCATGTCAGAAATCAGCTCAATGTAATTGAAGAATCCATAGACTCTAACCACTTCTGGGAAAATTGGAAAACACTAAACAAACAACAACACAAAGAATTATCTATCCAAAATGGAGATGTATGGGTAAACCACTTCTCCAATCTTTTTGGCTCTATAACAATGAATAAAGAGCAAAAACATATACATGATCAAATACAGATCTTAGAATCAACTTTTAAAGACTACCAGAACCCACAGGATTCTCCAATTACCTTGAGTTACAGGACAAAATAAAAACCCTCCAACCCAAAAAGGCCTGTGGTGTTGATGGTATCCTCAATGAAATGATCAAATATACAGACAACAAATTCCAATTGGCTATACTAAAACTCTTTAACATCATCCTTAGCTCTGGCATCTTCCCCAATATTTGGAACCAAGGACTGATCACCCCAATCCACAAAAATGGAGACAAATTTGACCCCAATAACTACCGTGGAATATGCGTCAACAGTAACCTGGGAAAATCCTCTGCATTATCATTAACAGCAGACTCATACACTTCCTCAATGAAAACAATGTACTGAGCAAATGTCAAATTGGCTTTTTACCAAATTACTGTACAACAGACCATGTATTCACCCTGCACACCCTAATTGACAACCAAACAAACCAAAACAAAGGCAAAGTCTTCTCATGCTTTGTTGATTTCAAAAAAGTCTTTGACTCAATTTGGCATGAGGGTCTGCTATACAAACTGATGGAAAGTGGTGTTGGGGGTAAAACATACGACATCATAAAATCCATGTACACAAACAACAAGTGTGCGGTTAAAATTGGCAAAAAACACACACATTTCTTCACACAGGGTCGTGGGGTGAGACAGGGATGCAGCTTAAGTCCCGCCCTCTTTAACATATACAGTGCCTTGCGAAAGTATTCGGATTCGGCCCCCTTGAACTTTGAACCCTTAAAGATATAAAACTGTATTTTTTGTGAAGAATCAACAACAAGTGGGACATAATCATGACGTGGAACGACATTTATTGGATATTTCAAACTTTTTTAACAAATCAAAAACTGAAAAATTGGGCGTGCCAAATTATTCAGCCCCCTTAAGGTAATACTTTGTAGCGCCACCTTTTGCTGCCATTACAGCTGTCTCTATCAGGTTTGCACATCGAGAGACTGAAATTTTTTCCCATTCCTCCTTGCAAAACAGCTCGAGCTCAGTGAGATTAGATGGAGAGCATTTGAGAACAGCAGTTTTCAGTTCTTTCCACAGATTCTCGATTGGATTCAGGTCTGGACTTTGACTTGGCCATTCTAACACCTGGATATGTTTATTTTTGAACCATTCCATTGTAGATTTTGCTTTATGTTTTGGATCGTTGTCTTGTTGGAAGACAAATCTCCGTCCCAGTCTCAGGTCTTTTGCAGACTCCATCAGGATCTTCTTCCAGAATGGTCCTGTATTTGGCTCCATCCATCTTCCCATCAATTTTAACCATCTTCCCTGTCCCTGCTGAAGAAAAGCAGGCCCAAACCATGATGCTGCCACCACCATGTTTGACAGTGGGCATGGTGTGTTCAGGGTGATGAGCTGTGTTGCTTTTACGCCAAACATAACGTTTTGCATTGTTGCCAAAAAGTTCAATTTTGGTTTCATCTGACCAGAGCACCTTCTTCCACATTTTTGGTGTGTCTCCCATGTGGCTTGTGGCAAACTTTAAACAACACTTTTTATGGATATCTTTAACAAATGGCTTTCTTCTTGCCACTCTTCCATAAAGGCCAGATTTGTGCAATATACAACTGATTGTTGTCCTATGGACAGAGTCTCCCACCTCAGCTGTAGATCTCTGCATTTCATCCAGAGTGATCATGGGCCTCTTGGCTGCATCTCTGATCAGTCTTCTCCTTGTATGAGCTGAAAGTTTAGAGGGACGACCAGGTCTTGGTAGAATTGCAGTGGTCTGATACTCCTTCCATTTCAATATTATCGCTTGCACAGTGCTCCTTGGGATGTTTAAAGCTTGGGAAATATTTTTGTATCCAAATCCGGCTTTAAACTTCTTCACAACAGTATCTCGGACCTGCCTGGTGTGTTCCTTGTTCTTCATGATGCTCTCTGCGCTTTTAATGGACCTCTGAGACTATCACAGTGCAGGTGCATTTATACGGAGACTTGATTACACACAGGTGGATTGTATTTATCATCATTAGTCATTTAGGTCAACATTGGATCATTCAGAGATCCTCACTGAACTTCTGGAAAGAGTTTGCTGCACTGAAAGTAAAGGGGCTGAATAATTTTGCACGCCCAATTTTTCAGTTTTTGATTTGTTCAAAAAGTTTGAAATATCCAATAAATGTCGTTCCACTTCATGATTGTGTCCCACTTGTTGTTGATTCTTCACAAAAAAATAGTTTTATATCTTTATGTTTGAAGCCTGAAATGTGGCAAAAGGTCGCAAAGTTCAAGGGGGCCGAATACTTTCGCAAGGCACTGTATATCAATGAACTGGCACGGGCACTAGAAAAGTCTGCAGCACCTGGCCTCACCCTACTAGAATCCAAAGTCAAATGTCTGCTGTTTGCTGATGATCTGGTGCTTCTGTCACCAACCAAGGAGGGCTTACAGCAGCTCCTAGATTTTATGCACAAATTCTGTCAGACCTGGGCCCTGACAGTAAATCCCAGTAAGACCAAAATAATGGTGTTCCAAAAAAAGTCCAGTCACCAGGACCACAAATACAAATTCCATCTAGACACTGTTGCCCTAGAGCACACAAAAAACTATACATACCTTGGCCTAAACATCAGCGCCACAGGTAACTTCCACAATACTGTGAACGATCTGAGAGACAAGGCAAGAAGGGCATTCTATGCCATAAAAAGGAACATAAATTTCAACATAGCAATTAGGATTTGGCTAAAAATACTTGAATCAGTCATAGAGCCCATTGCCCTTTATGGTTGTGAGGTCTGGGGTCTGCTCACCAACCAAGACTTCACAAACCAAATTGAGACTCTGCACGCAGAATTCTGCAAAAATATCCTCAGTGTACAACGTAGAACACCAAATAATGCATGCAGAGCAGAATTAGGCCGATACCCACTAATTATCAAAATCCTGAAAAGAGCCGTTAAATTCTATAACCACTTAAAGAAAGCGATTCCCAAACCTTCCATAACAAAGCCATCACCTACAGAGAGATGACCCTGGAGAAGAGTCCCCTAAGCAAGCTGGTCCTGGGGCTCTGTTCACAAACACAACACACCCTACAGAGCCCCAGGACAGCAGCACAATTAGACCAAACCAAATCATGAGAAAACAAAAAGATAATTACTTGACACATTGGAAAGAATTAACAAAAAACAGAGCAAACTAGTATGCTATTTGGCCCTAAACAGAGAGTACACAGCGCAGAATACCTGACCACTGTGACTGACCCAAAATTAAGGAAAGCTTTGACTATGTACAGACTCAGTGAGCATAGCCTTGCTATTGAGAAAGGCCGCCGTAGGCAGACATGGCTCTCAAGAGAAGACAGGCTATGTGCTCACTGCCCACAAAATGAGGTGGAAACTGAGCTGCACTTCCTAACCTCCTGCCCAATGTATGACCATATTAGAGAGACATATTTCCCTCAGATTACACAGATCCACAAAGTATTTGAAAACAAATCCAATTTTGAAAAACTCCCATATCTACTGGGTGAAATTCCACAGTGTGCCATCAGAGCAGCAAGATTTGTGACCCGTTGCCACGAGAAAAGGGCAACCAGTGAAGAACACGCACAATTGTAAATACAACCCATATTTATGCTTATTTATTTTATCTTGTGTCCTTCAACCATTTGTACATTGTTAAAACACTGTATATTTTTAATATGCCATTTGTAATGTCTTTAAACTTCTGTATGTGTAATGTTTACTGTTAATTTTTATTGTTTATTTCACTTTATATATTATCTACCTCACTTGCTTTGGCAATGTTAGCACATGTTTCCCATGCCAGAGAGAGAAAGAGAGAGAGAAGCGTGTGTCAGGGAAAGATAATATTTCATCAAAATTGTGAGGACCTGCAGATGACCTGTAGCACCCAGTGAGAGAGAGAGACAGAATCATTGATCTCTCTTTCTTCATACAAACATTTACACCTTCCTTGTTAGCTCTGAGGGTGAGCTCCATATTAGGAAGGTGTTCATATTGTTTGGTATACTCAGTGTGTGGGAGAGGGGGAGAGTGGAGAGGGGAGAGGGGGAGAGGTGGAGAGGGGGAGAGTGGAGAGGTGGAGAGGGGGAGAGTGGAGAGTGGAGAGGGGGAGAGTAGAGAGGTGGAGAGTGGAGAGGAGGAGAGTGGAGAGGGGGAGAGGAGGGGGGAGAGGGGAGAGTGGGAGAGTGGAGAGGGGGAGAGAGGAGAGGGGATAGAGGAGAGGGGGGAGAGTGGAAAGAGGACAGGGGAGAGTGGAGAGAGGGAGAGTGGAGAGGCTGAGAGTGGAGAGGGGGAGATATATATTTCTTTCCCTCTCTCCTCCCCCTCTCCTCTCTCCCCTCTCCTCTCTCCCCCCTCTCCTCTCCCTCCACTCTCCCCCTCCTCTCCCTCTCTCCCCTCCTCTATCCCCTCTCCTCCCCCTCTCTCCACTCTCTCCTCTCTCCCTCTCTCCTCCCCTCTCCCCCTGTCCTCTCCCCACTCTCCCCCTCTCCTCTATCCCCTCTCCATTCTCCCCCTCTCCTCTCCCCTCTCTCTCCCCCTCTCCACTCTCCCCCTCTCCACTCTCCCACTCTCCCCCTCTCCTCTCTCCCCCTCTCCACTCTCCCCCTCTCCACTCTCCCCTTCTCCTCTCTCCCCCTCTCCTCTATCCCCTCTCCATTCTCCCCCTCTCCTCTATCCCCTCTCCATTCTCCCCCTCTCCTCTCTCCCCCTCTCCTCTATCCCCTCTCCTCTCTCCCTCTCCTCTATCCCCTCTCCTCTCCCCCCTCTCCACTCTCCCCTCTCCCTCTCCTCCACTCTCCCCTCTCCACTCTCCCCCTCTCTCACTCTCCCCTTCTCCACTCTCCCTCCCCCTCTCCTCCTTCCTCTCCTCTAGTCCCTCTCCATTCTCCCCCTCTCCTCTCTCCCTCCTCCCTCTCCCCCTCTCCTAACCTCTATCCCTCTCCATTCTCCCCCCTCCTCTCTCTCTATCCCCTCCCCTTCTCCTCTCTCCCCTCTCTCCTTCCCCTCTCCACTCTCCCCTCTCCCTCTCCAACTCTCCCCCTCTCCACTCTCCCCCCTCCCCCTTCTCCCTCTCTCCCCCTCTCCACTCTCCCCCTCTCCACTCTCCCTCCCCTCTCCACTCTCTCCCTCTCCACCCTCCCCTTCTCCTCTCTCCCCCTCTCCATCACCCCTCTCCCTCCCCCCCTCTCCACTCTCCCCCTGTCCTTCTCCCCCTCCCTCTCTCCTCTCTCCCCCTCTCCACTCTCCCCCTCTCCACACTCCCCTTCTCCACTCTCCCCTCTCCACTCTCCCCTTCTCCCTCTCCTCCCTCTCTGCCTCTCCCCCTCTCCCACTCTCCCCCTCTCCACTCTCCCCCTCTCCACTCTCCCCCTCTCCACTCTCCCCCTCTCCACCCTCCCCTTCTCCTCTCTCCCCCTCTCCACTCTCCCCCTCTCCACTCTCCTCCTCTCCACTCTCCCCCTCTCCTCTCCCCTTTTCTTCATCTGACTGTTTCTTTCCCCCTCTCCATCTTGCAGGTTTATTTTAGTCTTCTGCTGGTAAGCTCTGTCTTCTACCTCTCTCCTGCTCCCTTTACCTCTACTTCTCCATCTCCTCTCTACCTCTAACCGCTCTGCTCTCTCTCTGCGTCTCCCTCTCCTCTCTCTCTGCTCCCATCTTTTCTCCATCTTTAATCACTTCTCCCTTTTTAATGACTGTCATTCTGCTTTCCCTCCTTCTCCCTCTCCTCGAACACTCCCTCTGTCATTCTCCCTCTCCTCTAACTCTGTCCTTCACCCTCTGTTCTTCTCCCTCTGTTCTTCTCCCTCTGTTCTTCTCCCTCTCCTCTAACACTGTCCTTCTCCCTCTGCCCTTCTCCCTCTGTCCTTCTCCCTCTGTCCTTCTCCCTCTGTCCTTCTCCTTCTGTCCTTCTCCCTCTGTCCTTCTCCCTCTGTCCTTCTCCCTCTGTCCTTCTCCCTCTGTTCTTCTCACTCTGTCCTTCTCCCTCTCCTCCCTCTGTCACTCCCTCTGTCCTTCTCCCTCTCCTCTAACACTCCTCTGTCCTTCTCCCTCTCCTCTAACACTGTCCTTCTCCCTCTGTCCTTCTCCCTCTTCTCTAACACTGTCCTTCTCCCTCTGCCCTTCTCCCTCTCCTCTAACACTCCCTCTGTCCTTCTCCCTCTCCTCTAACACTCCCTCTGTCCTTCTCCCTCTCCTCTAACACTCCCTCTGTCCTTCTCCCTCTCCTCTATCACTCCTTCTGTCCTTCTCCCCCTGTCCTTCTCCCTCTCCTCCAACACTCCCTCTGTCCTTCTCCCTCTCCTCTAACATTGCCCTTCTCCCTCTGTTCATCTCCCTCTGTCCTTCTCCCTCTCCTCTAACACTCCCTATGTCCTTCTCCCTCTCCTCTAACACATCCCTATGTCCTTCTCCGTCTCCTCTAACACTCCCTATGTCCTTCTCCCTGTCCTCTAACACTCCCTATGTCCTTCTCCCTCTCCTCTAACACTCACTCTGTCCTTCTCCCTCTCCTCTAACACTGTCCTTCTCCCTCTGTCCTTCTCCCTCTTCTCTAACACTGTCCTTCTCCCTCTCCTCTAACACTCCATCTGTCCTTCTCCCTCTCCTCTAACACTCCCTCTGTCCTTCTCCCTCTGTTCATCTCCCTCTGTCTTTCTCCCTCTCCTCTAACACTCCCTATGTCCTTCTCCCTCTCCTCTAACACATCCCTATGTCCTTCTCCGTCTCCTCTAACACTCCCTATGTCCTTCTCCCTCTCCTCTAACAATCCCTCTGTCCTTCTCCCTCTCCTCTAACACTGTCCTTCCCCCTCTGTCCTTCTCCCTCTCCTTTAACACTGTCCTTCTCCCGCTGTCCTTCTCCCTCTCCTCTAACACTCCTGCTGTCCTTCTCCCTCTCCTCTAACACTGCCCTTCTCCCTCTCCTCTAACACTGTCCTTCTCCCTCTGGCCTTCTCCCTCTCCTCTAACACTGCCCTTCTCCCTCTCCTCTAACACTCCCTCTCCTCTAACACTCCCTATGTTCTTCTCCCTCTGTTATTTTCTCAGTTCTTCTCCCTCTGTCCTTCTTCCTCTCATCTAACACAATCCCTCTGTTCTTCTCCCTCTCCTCTAACACTGTCCTTCTCCCTCTGCCCTTCTCCCTCTGTTCTTCTCCCTCTGTTCTTCTCCCTCTGTCCTTCTCCCTCTCCTCTAACACTCTCTCTGTCCTTCTCCCTCTCCTCTAACACTCCCTCTGTCCTTCTCCCTCTCCTCTAACACTCCTTCGTCCCTCTCCCTCTGCCCTTCTCCCTCTGTTCTTCTCCCCCTGTCCTTCGCCCTCTCCTCCAAAACTTCCTCTGTCCTTCTCCTTCTCCTCTAACACTGCCCTTCTCCCTCTGTCCTTCTCCCTCTCCTCTAACACTCCCTATGTCCTTCTCCCTCTCCTCTAACACTCCCTATGTCCTTCTCCCTCTCCTCTAACACTCCCCCTGTCCTTCTCCCTTTCCTCTAATACTGTCCTTCTCCCTTTCCTCTAACACTGTCCTTCTCCCTCTGTTCTTCTCCCTCTCCTCTAACACTGTCCTTCTCCCTCTGTCCTTCTCCCTCTCCTCTAACACTGTCCTTCTCCCTCTGTCCTTCTCCCTCTCGTCTAACACTCCCTCTGTCTTTCTCCCTCTCCTCTAAGACTGTCCTTCTCCTGCTGTCCTTCTCCCTCTCCTCTAACACTGCCCTTCTCCCTCTCCTCTAACACTGTCCTTCTCCCTCTCCTCTAACACTGTCCTTCTCCCTCTGTCCTTCTCCCTCTCCTCTAACACTGCCCTTCTCCCTCTCCTCTAACACTCCCTCTCCTCTAACACTCCCTATGTTCTTCTCCCTCTGTCCTTCTTCCTCTCCTCTAACACAATCCCTCTGTTTTTCTCCCTCTCCTCTAACACTGTCCTTCTCCCTTTGTCTTTCTCCCCATGTCCTTCTCCCCCTGTCCTTTTCCTCTGTCCTTTTCTCTCTGTCCTTCTCCCTCTCTTTCTCCCCCTGTCCTTCTCCCTCTGTCCTTCTCCCTCTGTCCTTTTCTCTCTGTCCTTCTCCCTATGTCCTTCTTCCCTCTCCTCTAACACAATCCCTCTGTTCTTCTCCCTCTCCTCTGACACTGTCTTTCTCCCCCTGTCTTTCTCCCCTGTCATTCTCCCCTGTCCTTCTCCCCCTCCTCTAACACTGTCCTTCTCCCTCTGTCCCCTTTCTCCCCCTGTCCTTCTCCCTCTGTCTTTCTCCCCTGTCCTTTCCCCCTGTTCTTCTCCCTCTGTTCCTTCTCCCTCTGTTCCTTCTCCCTCTGTTCCTTCTCCCTCTGTTCCTTCTCCCTCTGTTCCTTCTCCCTCTGTTCCTTCTCCCTCTGTTCCTTCTCCCCTGTCCTTCTCCCTCTGTCCTTCTCCCCTGTCCTTCTCCCTCTGTTCTTCTCCCTCTGTTCCTTCTCCCTCTGTTCCTTCTCCCTCTGTTCCTTCTCCCTCTGTCCTTCTCCCTCTGTTCCTTCTCCCTCTGTTCCTTCTCCCTCTGTTCCTTCTCCCTCCCTCTGTTCCTTCTCCCTCTGTCCTTCTCCCTCTGTCCTTCCCTCTGTTCCTTCTCCCTCTGTTCCTTCTCCCTCTGTTCCTTCTCCCTCTGTTCCTTCTCCCTCTGTTCCTTCTCCCTCTGTTCCTTCTCCCTCTGTTCCTTCTCCCTCTGTTCCTTCTCCCTCTGTTCCTTCTCCCTCTGTTCCTTCTCCCTCTGTTCCTTCTCCTCCCTCTGTCCTTCTCCCTCTGTTCCTTCTCCCTCCTTCTGTTCCTTCTCCCTCTGTCCTTCTCCCTCTGTTCCTTCTCCCTCTGTTCCTTCTCCCTCTGTTCCTTCTCCCTCTGTTCCTTCTCCCTCTGTTCCTTCTCCCTCTGTTCCTTCTCCCTCTGTTCCTTCTCCCTCTGTTCCTTCTCCCTCTGTTCCTTCTCCCTCTGTTCCTTCTCCCTCTGTTCCTTCTCCCTCTGTTCCTTCTCCCTCTGTTCCTTCTCCCTCTGTTCCTTCTCCCTCTGTTCCTTCTCCCTCTGTTCCTTCTCCCTCTGTCCTTCTCCCTCTGTTCCTTCTCCCTCTGTCCTTCTCCCTCTGTTCCTTCTCCCTCTGTTCCTTCTCCCTCTGTTCCTTCTCCCTCTGTTCCTTCTCCCTCTGTTCCTTCTCCCTCTGTTCCTTCTCCCTCTGTCCTTCTCCCTCTGTTCCTTCTCCCTCTGTCCTTCTCCCTCTGTTCCTTCTCCCTCTGTCCTTCTCCCTCTGTTCCTTCTCCCTCTGTCCTTCTCCCTCTGTTCCTTCTCCCTCTGTTCCTTCTCCCTCTGTTCCTTCTCCCTCTGTTTCTCCTTCTCCCTCTGTTCCTTCTCCCTCTGTTCCTTCTCCCTCTGTTCCTTCTCCCTCTGTTCCTTCTCCCTCTGTCCTTCTCCCTCTGTCCTTCTCCCTCTGTCCTTCTCCCTCTGTTCCTTCTCCCTCTGTCCTTCTCCCTCTGTTCCTTCTCCCTCTGTTCCTTCTCCCTCTGTTCCTTCTCCCTCTGTTCCTTCTCCCTCTGTTCCTTCTCCCTCTGTTCCTTCTCCCTCTGTTCCTTCTCCCTCTGTTCCTTCTCCCTCTGTTCCTTCTCCCTCTGTTCCTTCTCCCTCTGTTCCTTCTCCCTCTGTTCCTTCTCCCTCTGTTCCTTCTCCCTCTGTTCCTTCTCCCTCTGTTCCTTCTCCCTCTGTTCCTTCTCCCTCTGTTCCTTCTCCCTCTGTTCCTTCTCCCTCTGTTCCTTCTCCCTCTGTCCTTCTCCCTCTGTCCTTCTCCCTCTGTCCTTCTCCCTCTGTTCCTTCTCCCTCTGTTCCTTCTCCCTCTGTTCCTTCTCCCTCTGTTCCTTCTCCCTCTGTTCCTTCTCCCTCTGTTCCTTCTCCCTCTGTTCCTTCTCCCTCTGTTCCTTCTCCCTCTGTTCCTTCTCCCTCTGTTCCTTCTCCCTCTGTTCCTTCTCCCTCTGTTCCTTCTCCCTCTGTTCCTTCTCCCTCTGTTCCTTCTCCCCCTCTGTTCCTTCTCCCTCTGTTCCTTCTCCCTCTGTTCCTTCTCCCTCTGTTCCTTCTCCCTCTGTCCTTCTCCCTCTGTCCTTCTCCCTCTGTTCCTTCTCCCTCTGTCCTTCTCCCTCTGTCCTTCTCCCTCTGTCCTTCTCCCTCTGTTCCTTCTCCCTCTGTCCTTCTCCCTCTGTTCCTTCTCCCTCTGTTCCTTCTCCCTCTGTTCCTTCTCCCTCTGTTCCTTCTCCCTCTGTCCTTCTCCCTCTGTTCCTTCTCCCTCTGTCCTTCTCCCTCTGTCCTTCTCCCTCTGTCCTTCTCCCTCTGTCCTTCTCCCTCTGTTCCTTCTCCCTCTGTTCCTTCTCCCTCTGTTCCTTCTCCCTCTGTTCCTTCTCCCTCTGTTCCTTCTCCCTCTGTTCCTTCTCCCTCTGTCCTTCTCCCTCTGTCCTTCTCCCTCTGTTCCTTCTCCCTCTGTTCCTTCTCCCTCTGTCCTTCTCCCTCTGTCCTTCTCCCTCTGTTCCTTCTCCCTCTGTCCTTCTCCCTCTGTTCCTTCTCCCTCTGTTCCTTCTCCCTCTGTTCCTTCTCCCTCTGTTCCTTCTCCCTCTGTTCCTTCTCCCTCTGTTCCTTCTCCCTCTGTTCCTTCTCCCTCTGTCCTTCTCCCTCTGTTCCTTCTCCCTCTGTTCCTTCTCCTTCTCTGTTCCTTCTCCCTCTGTCCTTCTCCCTCTGTTCCTTCTCCCTCTGTCCTTCTCCCTCTGTCCTTCTCCCTCTGTCCTTCTCCCTCTGTCCTTCTCCCTCTGTTCCTTCTCCCTCTGTTCCTTCTCCCTCTGTCCTTCTCCCTCTGTCCTTCTCCCTCTGTCCTTCTGTTCCTTCTCCCTCTGTTCCTTCTCCCTCTGTTCCTTCTCCCTCTGTTCCTTCTCCCTCTGTTCCTTCTCCCTCTGTTCCTTCTCCCTCTGTTCCTTCTCCCTCTGTCCTTCTCCTCTGTCCTTCTCCCTCTGTTCCTTCTCCCTCTGTTCCTTCTCCCTCTGTTCCTTCTCCCTCTGTTCCTTCTCCCTCTGTTCCTTCTCCCTCTGTTCCTTCTCCCTCTGTTCCTTCTCCCTCTGTTCCTTCTCCCTCTGTCCTTCTCCCTTCTCCCTGTTCCTTCTCCCTCTGTTCCTTCTCCCTCTGTTCCTTCTCCCTCTGTCCTTCTCCTCTGTCCTTCTCCCTCTGTTCCTTCTCCCTCTGTCCTTCTCCCTCTGTTCCTTCTCCCTCTGTTCCTTCTCCCTCTGTTCCTTCTCCCTCTGTTCCTTCTCCCTCTGTTCCTTCTCCCTCTGTTCCTTCTCCCTCTGTCCTTCTCCCTTCTCTGTCCTTCTCCCTCTGTTCCTTCTCCCTCTGTTCCTTCTCCCTCTGTTCCTTCTCCCTCTGTTCCTTCTCCCTCTGTTCCTTCTCCCTCTGTCCTTCTCCCTCTGTTCCTTCTCCCTCTGTTCCTTCTCCCTCTGTTCCTTCTCCCTCTGTTCCTTCTCCCTCTGTCCTTCTCCCTCTGTCCTTCTCCCTCTGTTCCTTCTCCCTCTGTCCTTCTCCCTCTGTTCCTTCTCCCTCTGTTCCTTCTCCCTCTGTTCCTTCTCCCTCTGTTCCTTCTCCCTCTGTTCCTTCTCCCTCTGTCCTTCTCCCTCTGTTCCTTCTCCCTCTGTCCTTCTCCCTCTGTTCCTTCTCCCTCTGTTCCTTCTCCCTCTGTTCTCTCCCTCTGTTCCTTCTCCCTCTGTTCCTTCTCCCTCTGTTCCTTCTCCCCCTGTTTATTCTCCCTCTGTTCCTTCTCCCTCTGTTCCTTCTCCCTCTGTTCCTTCTCCAATGGGAGTGTTCCTTCTATTAGTCAATGTGTTCCTTCTTCCTCTGTCCTTCTCCCTCTGTTCAATTCTCCCAATGGGAGTTGTCCTATATTTTCTCTTCTACACTGTGTTTATTAGTTCTTCATTTTAACAACTCTGCTGTCTTTGCCCAATCCCTTTATTAGTTAAATGGGAGTTTCTTTCTCTCTGTCTCTTCTTCTCTTCAGTGAGTTGGTTACTTCACTCTTGATTAGTTCAGTCAGCTCTCTCCCTTTCTTAGTTCAGTCAGTCTTAGTCTTCCTCGCAGGTCTTATTTCAGTTGGTTAGTTGGTTACCAGGTTAACAGGTGGTTAGTTAGTTAGCTGAGGAATGGTTGGTTACATCAGTGCCAGTCAGGGTTCAAGAACCCACCATGCAGGTTGGTTAGTTCAGAGGGGTTACCGTCACTGAGGGACTTGTAATTCAGTCCCTTGGTTAGCTCAGTCAATCACACACAACCATGCAGACACACTTGGTTAGATCAGTCAGACAATTTGTTAAGTCAGAGTTAGAACTTAAAGTTGGTTTTAGTTCAGTGAGTTTTAAGTTCAGTCAGTTGGTTAGTTCAAAGTTCAGTGAGTTGGTTAGTTCAGTATTTTGGTTAGTTCAGTCAGTTGTTTAGTTAGTTCAGTGAGTTGGTTGGTTAGTTCAGTCAGTTGGTTAGTTCAGTGGGTTGAGTTTATTAGTTCAATGTGAGTTTATTAGTTCAATGAGTCAGTTTATTAGTTCAATTAGTTCAGTCAGTTTAT